>NC_012871.2:14820747-14859888 GCF_000003195.3 Sorghum bicolor | reverse complement strand
GCAGCAGTTCAACAAGCCGAAAGTTCGGCATCTCGACGACGAGGAGCTGCCACAGAGAAGCGCGACGAACAGCCTCTAATCGAAGAGGAGGTGTCTGTCCAGCAACAACCTCCCCCTCGAGGCAGAAAGACCGCTCTCATCCTCCCTGCCGACAATCAACGTCGACACGACGCGCGACACGACGTCGAAGAAAGTAGACGCCGACGGCACGGAGACGCGGAAGAACGTGGTTATAGCGCGCATCGCGGTGGGAGGTACGACAGCGACGAGGACCGGGTGGCCCCCGAGCCACCAGGCCCGCGGGTGTTCAGCAGAGCAATTCGCAGCACGCCCCTGCCTAGTCCATTCCGACCCCCAACCAGCATCGCGAAGTACAATGGAGAAACCAAGCCAGAGCTATGGCTGGCCGATTTCAGACTGGCTTGTCAGCTAGGCGGCGCTCGGGGGGATGATCGAGCCATCATCAGACAACTACCCCTTTTCCTCTCCGACACCGCCCGTCGATGGCTCGAGGAACTCCCAGCCAATCAGATTCACAACTGGGTTGACCTGGTCAGAGTATTCGAGGGTAACTTCAAAGGGACCTATATACGGCCAGGGAACTCGTGGGACCTCAGCAAATGCAAGCAGAAGACAGGAGAGACTCTTCGGGAGTACGCTCGACGCTTCTCGAAGCAACGCACTGAGTTACCACACATCCCCGACCACGACGTCATCTTGGCGTTTGTCTCGGGCACCACCAGTCGAGACTTGGTGCGGGAATTAGGCCGCAATCGACCTCAGACCGTCGACGAGCTGATGGACGTAGTAGCTAACTACGCGGCAGGGGAGGAGGCAGTCGGCGCTTTCTTCAGCTCAGAAGGAAGAAAAGGCAAGCAGCCCGTCGATGAAGAAGGGACTTTCGGTCGAGGCCTCAAGAAAAATAAAAAGAAGCAGAAAGTACGGCAGTTCCACCAGGGAGATTCGGGTGACGACCTTGTCGCCACGATGGATCGAAAGAAGCCGCGAGGCCCTCCGGAGGGGGGAATCTTCGACAAGATGTTGGAGGAGCCGTGCCCTTACCATAAGGGAGGCGCAAACCACAAACTCAAGGATTGTCGCATGCTGAGAAAGCATTTCGACGGTCAGGGGCTCAAAAAAGATGCGCGTGATGACTCCAAGAAGGAGAAGGCTGGCGGCAAGGAGGACAACAAAGATGACGACGGCTTCCCCGCCGTCCACGACTGCTACATGATCTATGGCGGGCCTTCGACTCAGTTGACCACGAGGCAACGCAAGAGGGAGCGTCGCGAAGTCTTTGCAGCAAGGATGGCGGTGCCCCAGTATCTTAGCTGGTCAAGCACTCCCATCACCTTCGACCGAGAGGATCACCCCGACAAAGTGGTCGCCCCAGGCGTCTACCCGCTCGTCGTCGACCCCATCATCGTCAACACCCGACTTTCGAAAGTGCTGATGGACGGCGGCAGCAGCCTCAACATTATCTACCTCGAGACCCTCGATCTCCTCGGCATCGATAGAGAACGCCTCCAGCCGAGCGCCGGCGGTTTCCATGGCGTCGTACCGGGGAAAAAAGCACTGCCAGTAGGTCGAATCGACCTACCGGTCTGCTTCGGAACGGCGGCCAACTTCAGGAAGGAGACCCTCACCTTTGAGGTGGTTGGGTTCCGAGGCACGTACCACGCCATCATCGGACGCCCGGGCTACGCGAAGTTTATGGCTATACCCAACTACACATACTTGAAGCTGAAGATGCCTGGTCCCAAAGGCGTCATCACCATCAGTTCTTCCTTCGAGCACGCGTACGAGTGCGACGTCGAGTGCGTCGAGTACGGGGAGGCGGTCGAGAGCTCCACCGAGCTCGTTGCGAAGCTCGAAGCTATGGCCGCTGAGGCTCCAGAACCTAAACGTCATGCGGGCAGCTTCGAGGCGGTGGAAGGTACTAAGAAGATCCCGCTCGACCCCAACAACTCCGACGGCAAGGTGCTGACAATCAGCACCGACCTCGACCCCAAATAGGAAGCCGTGCTCGTCGACTTTCTCCGTGCGAATGCTGATATGTTTGCATGGAGTCCCTCGGATATGCCGGGCATACCGAGGGAAGTCGCCGAGCACTCCTTGGAAATTCGAGCCGGTTCCAAGCCAGTGAAGCAGCGGTTGCGCCGATTCGACGAGGAAAAGCGCAAGATCATTGGCGAGGAAGTCCAAAAGCTTTTGACGGCCGGATTCATCAAGGAGGTTCATCATCCTGACTGGTTAGCGAACCCTGTATTAGTTAAGAAAAAGAATGGGAAAATGAGGATGTGTGTTGATTATACTAGTTTGAATAAAGCATGTCCAAAAGTTCCCTTTCCATTACCACGCATTGATCAGATTGTCGATTCTACCGCGGGATGTGAAACCCTTTCTTTCCTTGATGCATATTCTGGTTATCACCAAATAAAAATGAAAGAGTCCGACCAGTTCGCGACCTCTTTCATCATGCCTTTCGGGATGTATTGCTACGTGACCATGCCATTTGGGCTTCGAAACGCGGGAGCCACGTATCAACGTTGCATGCTCCACGTATTTGGCGAACATATAGGTTCAACGGTCGAGGCCTACGTCGACGACATTGTCGTCAAGTCAAAGCAACGAGGAGACCTGATCCAGGACCTCGAGGTTGCTTTCAGCTGCTTGCGCACCAGCCGGATCAAGCTTAATCCCGAGAAGTGCGTTTTTGGCGTGCCTCGAGGCATGCTCTTAGGATACATTGTTTCACAACGCGGTATCGAGGCCAACCCCGAGAAAGTCTCGGCCATCACGAAAATGGGGCCAATTCGAGACATCAAGGGTGTCCAGAGAGTCATGGGGTGCCTGGCGGCTCTGAGCCGTTTCATCTCGAGACTAGGAGAAAGGGCATTACCATTATATCGACTCCTGAAGAAGGTCGAGCGTTTTTCTTGGACCCCCGAGGCCGAGGAAGCACTCGAAAAGCTGAAAAAGATGCTGACTTCGGCACCAGTCCTGGTTCCACCTCAACCTGCGGAGCCGCTGCTCCTCTACGTCGCGTCGACGACCCAGGTCGTCAGCGCGGCGGTGGTGGTCGAAAGACAAGAAGAGGGTCACGCGCTGCCAGTCCAAAGGCCGGTCTATTTCGTCAGCGAGGTGCTTTCGGAGACCAAGGCGCGTTACCCCCAAATCCAGAAGCTGATTTACGCCGTAATCCTTGCCCGCCGTAAATTACAACATTATTTCCTTGGTCATCCTATCACGGTGGTCTCTTCTTTCCCTTTGGGCGAAATAATCCAGAGCAAGGAGGCCATGGGAAGGATAGCGAAGTGGTCGGTCGAGCTCATGAGCGAGACTCTCACTTATGCGCCTCGAAAGGCTATCAAATCGCAAGCCCTGGTAGACTTCGTCGCAGAATGGACGGACTCCCAGCTTCCCCCGACTCAGGTCCAGGCGGAGCTGTGGACAATGTATTTCGACGGGTCACTCATGAAAACTGTGGCCGGGGCCGGCCTACTGTTCATCTCACCTTTGGGCGTCCACATGAGGTACATAATCAGGATTCATTTCGCCGCATCTAACAATGTCGCAGAATATGAGGCCCTCGTCAACGGTCTCAAGATCGCTATTGAGTTAGGAGTCCGACGCCTCGACATCCGAGGCGACTCCCAACTCGTCATCGACCAGGTAATGAAAGCCTCGAGTTGCCATGACCCAAAGATGGAAGCATACTGCAAGGAGGTGCGTCGACTCGAAGACAAATTCCACGGCCTCGAGCTCGTCCATGTCGCTCGACGCTACAACGAGGCAGCCGACGAACTCGCCAAGATTGCATCTACCAGAGGCACAGTGCCGCCTGATGTATTCTCAAAGGATCTACACGAGCCATCCGTCGACTTGGGCACGGGGGCTGGCGCCGATACCACCATCGCCCAACCAACCAATGCTGTCGATGCGCTCTTGATGGAGGAAGAGGTGATGGAAATAGAACGACGACCGGGTCGACCATTCGATTGGCGCACACCGTTCCTCGACTGCCTTATCCGCGGTGAGTTGCCAGAAGACAGGACAGAAGCTCGTCGTATCGCTCGACGGGCCAAATCATATGTGATCTACGGTGAAGACAACGAGCTATATCGACGGAGCCCGACGGGAATCTTACAGCGTTGCATCACCATAGAGGAAGGCCGAAAACTCCTCGACGACCTGCACTCGGGGGCTTGTGGCCACCACGCCGCCCCACGGACCCTTGTAGGAAACGCTTTTCGGCAAGGCTTTTACTGGCCAACGGCCGTGGCGGATGCCGTCGAGCTCGTACGCTCGTGTCACGGGTGCCAATTCTACGCCAAACAGACGCACCTGCCCGCCCATGCTCTTCAGATGATCCCCATCACCTGGCCGTTTGCGGTGTGGGGGCTCGACTTAGTAGGACCTCTACAAAAGGCGAAAGGAGGGTATACACATTTGCTGGTGGCTATTGACAAGTTCTCTAAATGGATCGAGGCTCGACCCATCACTAACATCCGCTCCGAGCAAGCCGTCCTCTTTTTCTCCGACATCATCCATCGATTTGGGATCCCCAATGTCATCATCACCGACAACGGCACCCAGTTTACTGGCAGAAAGTTCTTGGATTTCTGTGATCAGCATCACATCCGTGTGAATTGGTCCGCAGTAGCCCACCCTCGAACTAACGGCCAAGTCGAGCGTGCCAACGGCATGATTTTACAAGGACTCAAGCCAAGGATCTACAATCGATTGAAGAAATTCGGCAAGAGATGGGTCGACGAGCTTTCCTCGGTCCTATGGAGCCTAAGGACAACGCCGAGCAGAGCCACCAAATACACCCCGTTCTTTATGGTCTACGGCTCTGAGGCTATCCTCCCCACAGACCTCGAGTATGGGTCACCTCGACTCAGGGCTTACAATGAGCAATCGAACAAAGAAGCTCAAGAAAACGCGGTCGACCAACTCGAGGAAGCTCGAGACATGGCCCTCTTCAACTCTGCTAGATATCAGCAGAGACTCCGACGCTACCACGACAAGCACGTACGCAAGAGGGACCTCAACGTAGGCGACCTTGTCCTACGACGCCGGCAAAGCAACCAAGGACGCCACAAGCTAACCCCACCTTGGGAAGGCCCGTATGTGGTGGCCGAGGTCCTTAAGCCAGGAACGTACAAATTGGCGGACGAAAAGGGGGCAGTCTTCACCAACGCATGGAACATCGAACAGCTACGTCGATTCTACCCCTAGAAGTCCTAGATTTACGATCCTACTTTTTGAACGAAGACTTTGTAAATGAACGCATGAATAAATAAAGTCTTTCCCTCGAGTAGTTTCTTTCTGTACCAAAAATAGTTACGAATTATAGTCTCGACGTTAAAAGGGGATGCCGACCATGACCCATCATAGTCCGCACCCCCTCGGGGGCTACCAGAGGGACGACCCCTCCCCAAGCGTCGAAAAAGCCAAAAAGTTTCTCTATTTCCTACTTAGTAAACCTTGAACGATCGAGTAGTCAAGGCGCCTCGAGCCCCTCGAGGACCGAAGGATAGCGAGCCTGAGAACACCTACGCCCCCGGGCTATGGAAACTCTACTCACTCCCTCACCCTCGAGGCGATCGAGGCTGTGTTTTACGAAAAATCGAACAAAGAACACATGTGTAGGCGCAGAGGAAACAAAAGAACCTCGAGTGGAAAGACAAACAAACATTTAACAACCACAAAAGTACTGTATCGCTCAGAAACAGGATTAACTAAGTTTTATACAAGGGGCCCCAGGCACCCCGAGCAGGCTCGCAGGCCTCAGTCCATGGTACGACCCTCGCCACCCTCACCTCCGCCCGAGCCAGTCTCAGGAGGAAGCACCTCAGGTTCAAATAGCTTGGCCAGCCTCTCTCCAGGGGCCTCCGCGTCATCGATCAAAGTGTGAAGCCTTTCTTCGTTCTCCGCGTCGGTCTTAGAGATGTCGGTGACGAAGCCGTGGGATACTACCTCCATGTCGTAGGAGAAGCCCGAACAGACAACCGCCATCGCCCGCTTCACCCCGATGTGGAGGGCATCCCGCACCCGATCTCGCAGCGTCGCACCTAAGTAGCACAGCTGATCGACCAGTGCGTCACCTCGAGAGTCCTCCCTCGACTCATCCATAGGCTCGACCTCCCAAGAGGTCGAGAGATCATTTATCGCCGTCCGCACTCGACGGTTCAAAGCAACCTCAGCCTCGAGTTGAGCCTTGGAGTTGCGAGCCTCGGCTTGGGCGGCCAGGAGTTCGTCCTTGAGCCCTACAGATACCGATACAAAGGAGCTTTAGAAAAAACTCAAGCACACCTCGAAAAGGAAATTCGACAAAGGGAACATACCTTTGATGCTCTCCTCTAGAGCCGTGTTCTCGCCAACCAATCTGGTATTGGCACGCTCGATCTCTCTGTTGGAGCGCGTCAGCTCAGTATTGGCAACGCGGAGATCTTCGATCACCCTGCCAGCCTGAGCGACGGCTCCACTCTTCTCTAGCAGTTCTCCCTTCAGACGCTCGACGTCGTCAGAGAGACTGCGGGATCGAGCTCGCTCCATCTCGAGGTCTTCGAGGGTTTTCTTTTTTGCGTCCTCGGCGGCACCCCTGGCGACCTCACTGTCCACGAACGCTACCTTCATCTTCTGGAAGGTATCGCGGAGGGAGTCCAGGTCGGTCTGGAGAAGGCCCTTCTCCTTATCCAGGTCCGCAATGATGCCCTTGTGGGACAGGACCTCCTCCCGGGCTCTGGACGCGGCCTCCTCGACCGTAAGAGCCCGCTCCCGTAGCCGCACCGCCTCCTCCTCCGCCTTCTTCGAGACCTCTCGGGCCTCGGCCAAAGCAGCCTCCCTCACCTTCTTCTCCTCCTCGAGTGCTATAAGATCTTTATAAGCTTTAAGCAGCTTTTCCTGTGACTCGAGGAGTTGATCCTTGAGGAGGGGAAGCTGCTCCCATCCGCCCCTCGTGGCGTGAATGAAGCTAGATTTGATGCGAGAGGTCTCTTTCATATCCTGCCAATCAGGGGTCAGGGGGGTTAGAACACAGAAACCCAAAAACACCACCAAGATTGGAGCTCGAGAAACACTTACAAAATAAGCTGGCCCAAGCCCGTTGTTGATGACGTCCGATAGGAGCCCCACCACGTGTTTCATCCAAAGGCGGAGCTCCTCGACGTGCTCCCACTTCTCGACCTCCTTCTTGTCGTCGAGGAAGATATTGGGCTCGGACGGGTCGCTGGAAGCTCGGATACGAATCCGATCGGGACACCAGTTCTCCATCTCCCGATCGGCCCGCACCTTGACGCCGCGGAGAAAGTTCTCGACGGTCTCGAGGGAACCCCCGTGGCGCAAGAACAGGTCGGCGAGGCAAGGGAACCGCCCGTCGTCATCCACCGTTTTCCATGTACCGTCCTTACTCCCAGACGACCCGATCTCGTCCTCCTCAGATGGGAAGCGATCCTCCCACGCTCGACGCTCCCGGAGGAACCCTGGGGCGATCCCGTCCATGCCGTAGAGTGTCCTCTTGATCTCGGACTCGGGGTCGGTGGGGGTGCGCATCATGCAGGCGAGCGCCACCACTCCGTCCGCTCGCCCCGATTCTGCCCGGATCGCGGCAGGCGCCCCCGGGAGAAGCCACGCTGGGGTGGGAGGCCCGTACACCGGCAAATCTCCCTCTTGATCGCCGGGCTCTTGCGACGCCTGCGGCGCCGGTCCGGCCAAAATTTGAGGCGGGGGCTCGAGTGGCTCGTTCTCTTGGCCCCCCAGCTGCTGTTGCCGCCCCAGCTGCTGCTGCTGCTCGTCATGCTGATGCTGCGGTTGCTCCTCCGGCTGGGGTTGCTACTGCTGCTGCTCCAGTGACGGCTGCACCGCCTCGCGCTCCCGCGCCTCCTCCTCCTCCATCTTCCTCTGCGTCTCGAGGGCTCGAAGGCCTGCGGGCCAGGGAGTCCGTCCTGCGACGTTGGGAGTCGACGCCTCTTCCTCCATGGGTCGAACGCCCCCAGACGCTTCGTTACCATCAGACGTATCGCTGATGGTGATGGGCTCCCCCTCGACCCCCAATCGAGGGGGCTCGGGGGCTCCCTCCGACGCTCGTGTCTGGGGGGTCGCATCATGAGTTGGTGGCGGCGGAATAGGCGCGGGACGAGGCGAAGCCATCTCGACGCCGGCTGAAGATTGGGTGCTTGACGGGCCTGCAAAACAAAGGGTAAGGGTCAGACGTTACGATAACCGACATAATAATATCGCGACACCCAGGAATTAACTACAAACCTGGTTCAGTGGAGGCGGCACCCGTTCTGAGCCTCTTGGCCATCGATGGTTGGGCCTGCTCGAGGGTCCGTTTCAGCCTGAAAAAAAAAAGTCAGCATGTGAGGAAAGGCGAGAGAATGAGGGGACAAAGACCGCAATAACAAAAGAGCTTACCCCACGGGCAGAACGGCTCGCCTTCCGCCACCCCGACCAGCGGGCCTCGAGCCACCCCGCGTCGGGGCGCTAGGCCCCTCGAGGGCAGAAATTGGCCTAGGTACGTCGGATCCCGCTTGGCGGGCGCCGGGACTCGCGCTCCTACGACCGGCGTCTCCTTTCTCAGAAGCCGCAGCGCGACCGCGGGTCAGCGGCCCCGACGCCTGGGACCTAGCCGGACCGCTCTCCTTGGGCGCCAGGGGAGGGCGCGGTGCGTCCTGGCCCGCCTTGAGCGCGGAAGGAGCGTCGGGCCGGGGACGACGAGACCCGCTCGGACCCTCCTCCGGCGCCTCCGTCCGGGGGGCGTCGACGTCATCTCGAGGCGGGCCCTCGAGGATCCGATCGAGACGCGACGCCATCCCCTCGGAGTCGTCGCTACTCTCGTCGTCATCATCGTCGTCGTTGGGGGATTCTTCCTCAGGCTCCCCCCTCTGCCTGGATTTGGCTCGACGCGCTTCTAATGCTTGGCGGTCGAGATTCTTCTTCTTCTCCCCCTTTTTTGCGGAGTCCTTGGCGGACTTCAACTTCTCGGTGGATTGGCGCCGTTTGTCGCGATCGACCTCGTCCTCCTTTACTGGAGGCCTCGAGGACCGGACATCAATCCGACCCTGCCAAAACTAAGGTAGACTTAGAAAAAAAAAGAGAGGGGAGAGGGGAAACCTAGAATCGAGGATGCGCGCAAGAAGAAAGCGTACCAGATCTATCGAGCCTGCGTCGGGTCGCATGGGGAAGCCGTTGACGTGCTCCGGCTTAAAATCACCGGCAATTGCGGCCCTGACTCGGGCCGCGACTTCATCGTCCGTCGGAGGCTCGCTGGACATCCGACACGCCTCGAGGTCCCGAGACGAGACGCCAGGGCCCATCTCGTCCATCCTCAGCGGTCGTGACATCAGAGGGAGAACTCTCCGATGATGGACGGCCGAGAGGACGAGGGCGGCGGTCAAACCTTCCTGGCGAAGCTTCTTCAGGGCGTCGAGGAGAGGGTCGAGCCGAGGCTGATGAGCTTGGACGACGCCGTATGTCCAGTCCGCTGGGCGCTCCAAGATTAGACGGCCCGAGTAGGGAGGTAGGAGGTTGTCGTCGTTCCGCAGGTAGAACCATTGAGAGTCCCAACCGGCATGGTTGGTCGACAACCCTACCGGGATGTACTCCCGCGGCCGGTCCGTCTTCCCCGTCTTCTGCACCAGATTGAGGCAACCCGCTCGCACGGGTTTCCTCACGCCCGTGGTTCCGGTGGAGGCGTGAAACAGCTCGCCCCTGTAGAGGTGGAGCCACAGCTCCCAGTGCGGCATCATCCCTAGGAAGCCCTCACACACGGCGGCGAAGACCGCCGCCACGGTGATGGCGTTCGGGGAGAAGTGCTGCAGCTCCACCCCATAATGGAAGCAGAGGGCCCGCATGAAGCGGCTTGGAGGCGCGCCCAGACCATGGCGGTGGAACTTGGCGAAGGACACCACGTAGCCCTCAGGTGGCTGAGGCGTCCTGTGGCTCGCTGGCGGCGCGATCCACTCTGGCGACGACAGCGAGGTGCGGCGGCGCAGCAGTCCCTCCTTCTCGAGCTCCAACAGCCGGCGCTCCGTCATCGACGACGGGCGCCAGTCATCGGCGGCGACGAGTCTTACAGGCATCTTGGCTAACGGGACGGTGGGTTCGCTACGGCTCGAGGGGGCGTGTGCGCGTGAAATGACGAGAAAGCAAAGGCAGCGAAAGAACGAGAGCGAGAAGGCGGAAGGGAGAGGAACAGCGGTGACGCGACGACATATTTATAGGCAGCTGACCGCCAACGGACAGATCCGAGAAGTAAGGTAACTCCCCCATAAATGCGCCGCCTGACAGCTCTCTCTCCCTCCTCACAGGCCGGACTCTCCGAATTCCTCGCCGATACGGTGTCGCAACGTCATCCGCCTAAAAAGACGCGCCCAACGGGCAGAAATGCGAACCGCCACGACCGTTTCCTTCCCTCGTAAGCCAGGAGACATAACCGCAAAAGTCTCGGGAGGTCGATGGCTGGCCCGCCGAAAGGGTTCGACAGCCGATCTCGAGCGCCAGAGTCAGGGATCCCCAGCGAGCGGTCGAAAATCGAGGCCCGCCTCGAGGACTTGCTGGCGATGTTCAAGGTAGGATCGAGACAGTCGAGAGGAATCCCCCCGAAGGGAGGCATCGAGCCACTTGACTCTATCGAATGAGACCGGTATCCCCGACCACGTCGACCCTGCTTTATGAGGACGCCTCCGGGCTACAGCTGACCCCCCTCGGAAGGGGCACAGGTTCTCACTTGGACTACCCGCTAGGAACTCAATTTGGGATGAAAGACGCTCGCTCTATCGAGAGTACGTCGAAACCCACGGGCAAAAACGAGCCAGTCAGAATCTTCCACCACTGGTGTCGAAAGCGTTTCTGCGAATTAGATAACATAACCCTCGAAGGAGTCAAAAACTCCTCCGAGGTCTCGGGGGCTACCCCGCGGGGTCGCTCGCGCGCCCCCACGAAAATTCGACCGTAAATCAAAACCTCCATTCGAGCGCTAGCGCTCGAATGAAGGCTCGGGGGCTACTGTCGAGGGTATCGGTAAGGGGTACCCTCAGCGATGCGCATTATGAGATTGCCCATACGAAGGTTGGGACCCCCAATTCGACGCCTTAATCTTACTTACGCGCCGCCAACGACGGTCGCAGCCTCGAATACGGAAATAGCGTCGAGCGAATCGGTCAGGGCTCGAGCAACGACTACCGTCGAAGACGGAAGCGGGCTCGAGCGAACCGAGAGACGTCGAGCGTTAGGACACTGTCCGCCGCCTGACGCGCGCACGCGGGCGGGAGCATTAAATGCACCTGACGTTTCCCACCTAACACCCGGGTCACGGAAGGCGTGATAGGGAACAAGCTTCTGTCCCATCATTCTTTTTGCAGCCTTCCCACCGAACGACCCAGGGTGCGTCAGGACGCAGGAAACGAGGATGGAACGTCTAATCAGGACCCCCTCGAGGCACCCAAGGTCAGCGCTCCGGATGTCAGCCTATTACGCGGCGCCCGACCCTCGACCGAACGAGGTCCCTTCTCGGGGACGAGTCGGGCATCGACTGACAACACCACAGCTGCTCCGCCGGATCCGCCACCATACCATACGAGCATGCGGCCTCAGAACCAGCACAAGGCGGCTGGCAGGACAGCACGCAGGAGCACGCGTAATCATCACCAAGCTATCAAGATGGGACGGCTCGAGGCCATGACGTACGGAAGCCTCGAGTAGGTCAGCGCTCCATGCGGCTATCGATCCATACTCTAATATCTATGCATGTACCCTTTGTCTCTCCTTGGAGCTATAAAAGGAGGGACTCAGGAATAGAAGAGGGAGACATCACAACGCAAGCACACACACACACGTAGTAGAGCAACACATTTCATTCCACGCTTGTATTCGCCCCTGTACAAGCACTTAGGTGCAAGATAATACAAACTCTCTCCCCCCGCTGGACGTAGGGCCTTCTCTTGCCCGAACCAGGATAAATCTCCGTGTCTTCTTGCATCACCATCCGGAAAGGGGAGCACGCATACAAATTTACTCGTTGGTGTGACCCCCCCCGGGGAAAAAACACCGACAAAACCCACATCATGGGTAGGTCGAGTAGGTGTTTCACCTGTCTTTTCTTTTGGCAAAGTTAGTGTTCAACTTGCTGATATACGATAATATTTGAATGTAAGATGTGACTAGATTTGAGTTGGTTTTTAAATTAAATTATGATTTGTCCAATCTGAATTAATAATTTTCCTATCATTTTGTTTAACTAACATAAAATAAATTAAATTTGTAGTTGTTTCTTTTATAACAAAAATATAAATCTTTCGGTAGTCGTTTCTTTTTATCATAGCCCTCGGTTGTTTCTAGTGTTCTCGTCACCATAGTAATTAGTTCCCTTTTAATACGTTATTTTCTCTTGTGTGGTGTATTATTCTTAGTTTCTTTTATTTATTGCTTGTATGTTTGTCTATGTGTGGTGCTTGCTACGAGTAGACGAGAACCGATTGTGAGCGTCGAAGAAGGTGATGACCAAAAGCTGATGGTGTGAGAATTGATCAAGTGTAAAAGGCAAGTATAGCATTTGGATTTTAATTCTGTGACCATGATCCTGTGACTAGATTAATGTTAAGTAATAAATGATAAAAATGACTTTTTAGCCACTTGATGATTTATCTGTAAGTGATAACCGGGACAACAGTGCAACCATGAGGGCTATAATGGCTCTGGCTTTAGCTCAGTATGGAGACATTTTCTAGCTTGTTAGAGGTTACCCGAAAGGGCGGAGGGGCTGAACCGACACGGGTATAGTGCGAGCCCCTGTCCCTATGTGTATAGGCTGCGCGTCATTGTGCCATTCGGAAGGGGGGTATCTATATCTGCTCGCAAAGGAAACCTTGCGGCCCTAACATGTTAGACGAACTTTTGAAAGGCTTCATAGTGATCCCTGCCGACCTTCCTTGGTAGTGGGTTAAGAGGTCGACGGGCCTCGGGCGAAAGGGTAAATCATGACTCATGGGTAAAGATGTACAACCTCTGCAGAGTGTAAAACTGGTATACTAGCCGTGCTCACGGTCATGAGCGGCCTTGGGGATTCTTGCATCGACGGTGATGACTCTTGTGTGTTAAATATGCTCATTATTTATTATTTAATGCTCTACATTATTTATGTCACATTGATCGTGAGATTGTGGAAGCTATATAATCTAGTTGCTATACTTGTGGAGTTCGACATGGACTCACTCTTGCTATTTCCCCCAAACCTCAGGAGAAGTTTAGGCTTGTGATCAACCAGTCAGTTGGATCCTGTGGAGAGAAGTTAATACCCGAAGTTGGAGTTGTCGATCCGTTGTTTGCTATTAAAGGTTATCTCTTTTATACTAAGTACGTTATATATTTACGCATTGTCTTTTGATATTACCCCTTATTTGTATCTATATGTGAGATTTGACTTCTAAGACTCACATATGGTGCATATCTGGTTTTGTCCTTAAAATCGGGTATTACAAAGTGGTATCAAAGCAATGCTGACTGTAGGACGCAAGCCTAGTTAGAAATTGACCATCTTAAGGTTTTGAAATTGCTATAAGATCCTTGCTCTATAAACCTTGATATTTACTCTATACTATATCCTTTTCATTGCTATTCATCTTCACCTTGTTGCTTATTTTAAAGACTTGTTCTCATCCCCACTCCTTTATTTGGTATGCTATTAGAACCTTTTCTTACCACCTTCTTGCGTCTTTGAAATATAAGTTTTGGGATCCTTATCCTCCCTATGAAGAAAATGATAGTATCGCAAGTTGAGTGAAGTGTGTTTATTTGGTTGTCATTATGTTTATGTTTGATTTGGATCTTTGTAATGAGTGCAATGATTTTGTTGGATTTCTCCACAATATCATTTAGTTTATAGGCCTAAGGTATAAGGATTAGTGAAATAAGTTGGGTTTGGCTATCTCCTGTTTCTATCTTTTGCTGATTTTTGGAGCAGTCTGCAATAATCATGGTGTATCTCAAGTTCTGGTCATGCAAAGTTTATCAAAATTTTTTCTGGGAACAACTAGACTTCAAGATCTTTCCCTGGCCGCAAGAATCACCCTCATAGCAATTATGGTTTAGAAGTTACAAAAATCACAAGATGATACAACTGTGCTGCCAAGAATCTGGATCAGTTTTGGTTGCTTACTGTTTGAGACAAACATAGATATAGAATTTGGAAAAGTTTTCTATAGAAAAGTTGTAGAAAATTTGCTAAGCTTTCCAACGGTATAAACGAGAACTTATTTGGATAAGTAGAACCCGAGATATGATATCTACAGATGGATGTTTCTGTTCTGTTTCAAGATCTGGACAGATCTGGTATTCCCTATTTTCGGCCAAGTTAAATATAGAATCTGGAAAAACATGGTATACGAAAGTTGTAGAGGATTTCCTAAGCTTTTCAAAAATATAAGGATCATCACCAGATGAGTTAAGGAGCTTGAGATATAACTTCTAGAAGTTACTGCACCTTGGCTGAGACATTATCAGGAAGGATATTATGTTTGGTTATTACCTATGCTTAAAGACAGAACCTAAGGAGGACTTCTACATGAAAGTTGTAGGGAATTTCATAAGTTTTCTAACGATATATTCTGCAACTCTATTGGATTAACGGAATAAGAGTTATACCTGTTTTACTATGCTGGTATTTTTCATATCGCGAGGAAATTTCAGGATACCTGTTTGCTCCACTGCACATAAGTTCTTTAGGATGTTAGAAGTTCTCAATGTTAACTTGTCTGGAAAGTATGCAAGCTACCTTTCTTGGTCCCCTAGTTGACTTTTCTTAAGGGGGGTAGCCTAATTAAAGAACTACAAGGAGAAGAAGTGGTTAATAACTGGAACATCTACAAGGACATCAAGAGCTTGGTATGTTGGTTTGTTTCAAGATATCATTCCACTTGGAGTGTGCTAATACCAATGGAGGTTTATGTCATGGCTGATACTCATGGATTGAGAGTTGTGAGGATCAGATGACACCAAAGTTTACGAAGTTATAATTGGATGCGAGAGTGAAACAACTTAACTGTGATAAGAGTACCGATAGTTGGAACTTAGTGATGAAACTAACCTTGGATCAAGAGACTCGGTACAGCGAATTTAAAAGACTATATGATGTGTAGCGTCTAAAAAGGATAGGAGAAGTAGTCCCTAGTGTTCCCCAATAAATATCATTTTAAGGGGGGTAGCATCTTGATATCACGAGATGATGCATTTTAAAACTATCATGAAGTGATGACTGTCTTCTAAGATATCTTATGGTTACGTGCCCGCAAAGGAGTGTTCTATGTTACCTAGTGGAAAATTTACGTAACCGCAGCATCAAGGAGGAGAATTGAGTATCAAGGTGGTCTACTTCTACCCGAGTAGGCATATCCATGCTAAGTTATCATGTCCTTGAGTTGTAAAAGATAAAAGGTTGGTAGTCAAGATGGACCTTGAACAATTACGTATAATAGACATTTTATGGAAGTTTTGTTCACAAGATATGACTATAAGACATAAGTGTTTATCTTTGGAGTGCAAGTTGTGAAGTTGAAAGAGTTATCAAGATCTTTATTTTGTGTTCTCTCAGAGAATCCGTGTCTCTTTCGAATCTCGAGGACGAGATTCATTTTAAGGGGGGTAGATTTGTAACACCCTAAAAATTGTTTCTTTGAAAATAGAGCTAAAATAATTTATTTTGTATTTTTGTGCTCATGAAAACATAGGAAAAATATTTTTTTTTATCAAATTAAAATTTATCATAGGGTATAGCAAC
Source organism: Sorghum bicolor (assembly GCF_000003195.3). Lineage (NCBI taxonomy): Eukaryota > Viridiplantae > Streptophyta > Magnoliopsida > Poales > Poaceae > Sorghum > Sorghum bicolor. The sequence continues at coordinate 14,844,107 of NC_012871.2, read as the reverse complement.
ATTGTTGTGCAAACATGCTGGTACATATGTTTTATGTTATGTTTGTTTGTTGCTTCTTTGTATATGGAGAGTGAGCAAAGTCTTTAAAATGCGTTTAGTAGGTCGATCTTCCTTATCCGACATGTCTTTCATATTCTTCTGTAATCAAATTTCTTGTTTCTCAGCTTAGGCTTTCATTTGGACCTTCTTAGAAATCTTTCTTTGTCACCCAAATCACTCCTTCCAGTTCCTTGTCCATCAATCAATCTCTAAAAACTTACCAGGAATTATTTCAGCACTTTTCTGGAACTTGTTCCCATTTGACTGTGGGCATAATCTAATTTTTAGATGCTCCAAATTATCCTATCATGAGCTTCAAATAATTTATTTGGGTTCCTCATATTCCATAATAGCTTTGAGAATTTTCCCCGAATTTTCGGAGCTTTTGAAGTATTTTTTTTTTCTTTCGTGGCTTAAATAGTAATTCTAGATTCTCTAGAATTATTTTTCAGTCATGAAACTAAATATTCTAAAAATAATGTATTCTAATCCTAGTCGAAATTGATCCAGACCTCACGTCATGATAATCTAGGGCATCGATCTCCTTCAGCATCACGTCGTGTCCTTGGTCTTTGGGAAGCCACCACCAAATAAAAGATGAGATTGGTTTTCCTTTGTTGCCGATGCGCAGCAATCAAGCCATCGTCTTGATCTCGTCGCTGACATCGGACTAACACCAGAGCACGTACGCCATATGATGAAGAATAGCCAAGCCGGCAAGCCCCAACGATAAAGATCTGCTGCCGCCGCGCACCGTTGGCTGCCTGACTTGCAAGGTCCCCAATCTTGAGCTGAAGACTATAGCACCTGTCTGACGCAATCTGAAATTCTAATGTCGCAGTTTTGCTGCCAAGGCACATGGTACGCTAACCATATCCATCTGTCCTTGCATCTGTACATATCGACTTTGATTATCATTGCCTGACTGCATGCTTCCGTCAAGATGCCTAGGTGTCTATGCACCTGCTGCAGTCCATCTGTTTCCAGCCTTGAGGATCAACAAGCAAGCAACCAACCTCGTCAATCACCTCGAGACCTGAATGCAAACAAGAGTCATGCGTGCATGCACACGAGCAAGTAAATTTCCCATGCACTCCAACCGAAGCAATTGGCCAATGGGAAATCATCTGTCCATACTTTAACTTTCATGTAAGCACTTTATCTATCCACCTGGATCCATTATAGTTTTCACGTCTAAAATCCCGTTTTAGATCGATCTTGTTGTTTTGTGCTCGAGGTGACGTGATTTACGTGTTAGTGTAGACGTTGTCCTATCATGTATTTTCCCCTATGTAGTTAATTATTAAATTGATTAATACACTTGCGTCTAGTTTTATAATTAAAAAGAATCATTAAAGATTTTATACTCTGGTATTCTATATATAAATACTAGTAATATTAATTGCTATCATCGATGTATTTTTAAAAAATTATAATTTGACTAGTTTAAACCCACATCATGGGTAGGTCGAGTAGGTGTTTCACCTGTCTTTTCTTTTGGCAAAGTTAGTGTTCAACTTGCTGATATACGATAATATTTGAATGTAAGATGTGACTAGATTTGAGTTGGTTTTTAAATTAAATTATGATTTGTCCAATCTGAATTAATAATTTTCCTATCATTTTGTTTAACTAACATAAAATAAATTAAATTTGTAGTTGTTTCTTTTATAACAAAAATATAAATCTTTCGGTAGTCGTTTCTTTTTATCATAGCCCTCGGTTGTTTCTAGTGTTCTCGTCACCATAGTAATTAGTTCCCTTTTAATACGTTATTTTCTCTTGTGTGGTGTATTATTCTTAGTTTCTTTTATTTATTGCTTGTATGTTTGTCTATGTGTGGTGCTTGCTACGAGTAGACGAGAACCGATTGTGAGCGTCGAAGAAGGTGATGACCAAAAGCTGATGGTGTGAGAATTGATCAAGTGTAAAAGGCAAGTATAGCATTTGGATTTTAATTCTGTGACCATGATCCTGTGACTAGATTAATGTTAAGTAATAAATGATAAAAATGACTTTTTAGCCACTTGATGATTTATCTGTAAGTGATAACCGGGACAACAGTGCAACCATGAGGGCTATAATGGCTCTGGCTTTAGCTCAGTATGGAGACATTTTCTAGCTTGTTAGAGGTTACCCGAAAGGGCGGAGGGGCTGAACCGACACGGGTATAGTGCGAGCCCCTGTCCCTATGTGTATAGGCTGCGCGTCATTGTGCCATTCGGAAGGGGGGTATCTATATCTGCTCGCAAAGGAAACCTTGCGGCCCTAACATGTTAGACGAACTTTTGAAAGGCTTCATAGTGATCCCTGCCGACCTTCCTTGGTAGTGGGTTAAGAGGTCGACGGGCCTCGGGCGAAAGGGTAAATCATGACTCATGGGTAAAGATGTACAACCTCTGCAGAGTGTAAAACTGGTATACTAGCCGTGCTCACGGTCATGAGCGGCCTTGGGGATTCTTGCATCGACGGTGATGACTCTTGTGTGTTAAATATGCTCATTATTTATTATTTAATGCTCTACATTATTTATGTCACATTGATCGTGAGATTGTGGAAGCTATATAATCTAGTTGCTATACTTGTGGAGTTCGACATGGACTCACTCTTGCTATTTCCCCCAAACCTCAGGAGAAGTTTAGGCTTGTGATCAACCAGTCAGTTGGATCCTGTGGAGAGAAGTTAATACCCGAAGTTGGAGTTGTCGATCCGTTGTTTGCTATTAAAGGTTATCTCTTTTATACTAAGTACGTTATATATTTACGCATTGTCTTTTGATATTACCCCTTATTTGTAGCTATATGTGAGATTTGACTTCTAAGACTCACATATGGTGCATATCTGGTTTTGTCCTTAAAATCGGGTATTACAGTTATCGTCAAGCAGACAGTTCTACGACAATGCCAAACGCCCTACGCGGTATGTATCTACTAATCACTACCCTACGCGGTATGTGACGTAGATCAAATTGGCATCATTTATAAGGTATGAAAGATCGTATCTCGCATATTATGTTTGATGCCGTACATGCAGTACGTATAGATCTGTAGATAAGTACAAACGCACATCTACTAAGTACGTGCATGTAATTTTGCATCTACGTGAGTTGAAAAACTGAAAAGCACCGAGACTGAGTACATGTAAGGTCACGTTCAAATTGCTTGGACTTTAAAGCCATGCACGCATGAGAAACTTACCGTGTGTTTGGTTCTGGGTTCATTGGGTTGGAGCCACTCCAACCCACGTTTTGGGGATGGCTCCAACCCTTGCTTTGTTTGGTTGCGAGAATGGATTGGAACCGTTCTGTGTTTGGTTGGAGGAATGAGCTGGGGTGGGATCCATCCCATTTTCTGTTTGGATGGATGGATTCGAACAGAACCTGGATATGGTCACCATGCACTGAAATGGTGAGGTTACCCTCATCAATGTATGATAATTCTCACAAATATAAACAGCACACCGATCAAGTGATGACACATGGTAATTTTATCACAAACTCGAAACATTTGAGCAACAAACATATAATTTGTGCTCAACACATAGCAATATTTTCCATGCTTGCACCATGCATCAAGGAACAACGCAACAAATAATATAACCACATAAAAAGTCTTGCCATATTAGCAATAAAAGTCTTAGGCCATATCCATAGGCACATTACACATAGCAATATCAAGTCTGATGCTTGCACAATGCATCAAGTTCATGTCTTACACAATATATAGCAAGTTCAAGACGTCCACATAGCAAGGTACAAGCATACTTAGACCACAAATATAAAGTTCTATGTGGTACTAACAAAAGAACCATCCCAAGCATCCAACTTACCCTTACTGCCCAGGATAGTTGTCTGCAATGTGCTTTGCAACCCAATTGAATTTATGTTCAAAAGACAAGGAGTTGAACGCTCTAGCTATGTGAGGATGTTGGACTAAGTAGGAATGGTAGAAGGATAAGTGAGTCTCATTGAAACTACCCTTAAAAGCCATCACGTTGTCATACAAATCAGCCGGCACATCATTGTCTGCTTTCCCTGCTACCTTTATCGCCTTGGCTAACTTGGTACTTCTCCATTTAATTGCAGCCACCAATGGATCATGGTCAGACCTGGCCCTCTTCTTGCCCTTGTCCCTCTTGTTAGGATTGGTGGCCTTGGTAGCCGATGAAGTTGCAGCATTGTCTTGCTGAGTTGCACCTATACCACTACCACTTTGTACCTCCATCCTCTGCACCTCGTTGTCCCAGTCATCTGTACTTTCTTCCTGTGTACCTAGAGGTACACTTGAGTCCTTTGCAAACCTGCCGGTAGCCATGGTACTTCCAAATATTGTGTGCATCTCCTCAAAGTGTTGAATAGGCTTGTTTAGGAAATCAGCATCAGCCTTGTGATCCTAGAATAGAGGAATAATTCAGCTGCTATATGTTTGAGCAATAATAATTCAGCAACTATGTTTCTAATAATTCAGCAACTATGTTTCTAATAATTCAGCAGCTATGTTTCTAATAATTCAGCAGCTATATTTGACAAATAATAATTCAGCAGCTATGTTTGACAAATAATATTCAGCAACTATGTTTGAGCACTAATAATTCAGCAAATACCTTAATATGGCTGTTGTAGTGCTCATCATCAAGAGTTATAGTGAAGGTATCTTCATTGTAACACCCTAAAATTTTCTCCTTTCAAAGTAGATGTAAATTTAAGTAATTTTGTATTTTAATGATCATAAAAATATAGGAAAAATAATATTTTTATTAAATTAAAATTTATCATAAGATTTAGCAACATTGTTGCGCATACATGCTGGTGCATTCGATTTGATGTAATGTTTGCTTGATGCTTCTTTGTGTGTTGAGAGTGAGCAAAATCTTTAGAATGCGTTTAGTAGGTCGGTCTTCCTTCTGCGACATATCTTTATCTTTTTGTACAATAAAATTCATTGTTTCTTAGCTTAAGCTTTCGTTCAGAGCTTCTCAAATCTTTTTGTTGTAACCCAAATCACTCGTTTTAGTTCGTCAACCATCAAGCAATCTCTATAAACTTCTCAGGAATTTTTATGGCCTTTTCCGTGGAGCATAATCTAATTTTAGATGCTCTAAATTATCTTATCATGATCTCTAAATACCTTATTTGGGTTCCTCTTGTTCCATTATATCTCAGAGAATTTTTCCCAAATTTTCAAAGGTTGCGGATAATTTTTTTTGGCTCAAATAGTAATTGTAGACTTTTCTAGATATTTTACCCATAAAATTAATTAATTCCAAAAATAATTGATCCTAATTCTAATCTATCTCAAACCAAGTCTTTTGGTTCATTAATTAATGGATCAAGGCCTGTTACCTCCAATAGTCTAGCACGTGCCAGCCTAAAGAAATCCATTGCTTCGTTTTTTTCTATCCTACTCGCAAACATGGGCTTCTGGGCATATTATATATATTTATACACCCATATTAATCGATGCCTAGGGCACTAGAACCTTGTTGCCGCTGCCGTATCGAGGCCGGCGCCGTACGACAACTTTGCCGTCGTCAAGCTATAGATCATCCCGACGAGATCGTCATCTTCATCCACTGATTTCCACCGAGCAAGGTAGATCACATCTGCTCTGTCTGGCCTATCGAATCAACAAGCTAATAAGCTTCTTCACGTACTGAACAAGGATGCCGGCTTGCTGCAGATCACATCCGCGAAGTCCACAAATAAGGGCAGATCGAATGACGCCGCGAACGGCAGGAGTGCCGCCGGCGTCTGCGATTTGTGAACCACCATCATGGGACGTTGTCATCTATTCTACATACAGCCGTCACCACTACAAATTCCGTTAGATCATCGCCCATCTCACCTGATCCAAGCCACCATCTTTGGTATGCATGCGAATCTGCCGATGAGAAGACCATACCGTGGACTTTGCAAGTAGGTTCACGTCGTCCCTCATCTGGACTTTCTATTGATCTCTTTCTCAAATGTCTAACTGTTAGTTCCTTTATCTTTTTATGTCATGTCACAAGCCATATATGCCAGTTGTTTTCCTAACGTGCTTTGGATCCTACCCATCTGCCGCAGTTGCCGACCATATGTGGCGTCGCCTGCCAATATGCCATAGTTGTGCCGGTCTTGTCTGGTCACCATGGCCATGCTCCAGCCCTTGCCCGAGACGATGAGGAAGCCAGGATTGTGATGAGGAAGCCAGGATTGTCTGCCAGCTGCCAACTGTTCCAACTAGAAAGCAAATTCGACATATTCTTATTCGTGTTCACGTTAGGCACATGCAGGCCAAGCTTCATGCTCTGTACAAGCCAATCAAACTTCTGGGCTGCCAATTCATCTTTGGTCAGTGGAGGTACGTGAGCAGAGATCACGGGGAAAACTACTTAACTTTCTATCCATTCAGTGTCTTTCCGTATGGATACAGATCCTTGTAGTCCAATCTTGGCATCTTTAATCCCAAGTCGTTTATGATCCGTTCTCTTTTGTTGTGTACTTTTGCTAACGTGAGATATATATTAGCAGCTAAGCTGAGCATGCCACGTACTACTAAATTTTAAATTGAATACTAATTTGTTTAATACGCATACAGAAAGCTTTTTCAATTAAAAAAAACATAAGGTTATCTCTTTTATACTAAGTACGTTATATATTTATGTATTGTCTTTTGATATTACCCCTTATTTGTAGCTATATGTGAGATTTGACCTCTAAAACTCACATATGGTGCATATCTGATTTTGTCCTTAAAATCGGGTATTACAAAGTGGTATCAACGCAATGCTGACTGTAGGACGCAAGCCTAGTTAGAGATTTGTCGTCTTAAGGTTTTGGAATTGTCATAAAATCCTTGCTCTATAAACCTTGGTATTTTGTCGTCTTAAGGTTTTGGAATTGTCATAAAATCCTTGCTCTATAAACCTTGGTATTTTCATCCATACTATATCCTTATCCTTGCTATTTGTCTCCACCTTGTTGCTTATTTTAAAAGTACATGTTCTCACCTTCACTCCTTGATTCGGTATGCTATTAGAACCTTTTCTTACCCCCTTCTTGCGTCTTTGAAACATAAGTTTTAGGATCTTTGCCCTTCTATGAAGTGAACGATAGTATCGCAAGTTGAGTGAAGTGTGCTTAGTTGGTTTGTTATTATGCTTATGCTTGATTTGGATCTTTGTAATGATTGCAATGATCTAGTGGGATTTCTCCACAATTTCATTAGTTTATAGACCTAAGGCATAAGGATTAATGAAATAAGTAGTTGGGTTTGGCTATCTCTTGTTTCTATCCCTTGCTGATTTCTGGAGCAGTCTGCAATAGTTCTGGTGTATCTCAAGATCTAATCATGCAAGGTTTATAAAATTTTTCTGGGAACAAATAGACTTCAAGATCTTTCTCTGACCACAAGAATCACCCTCATAGCTATTAAGGTTTGGAAGTTACAAAAATCACAAGATGATACAGATGGGCTGTCAAGAATCTAGACCAGTTTCGGTTGCTTACTGTTTGAGACAAATATAACTATAGAATTTGGAAAAGTATCCTATAGAAAAGTTGTAGACAATTTTCTAAGCTTTCCAACAGTATAATCTGGAACTCATTTGGATAACTAGAACCTGAGATATGACACATACACTTGGATGTTTCTGTTCTGTTTCAAAATCTGGACAGATCTGGCATTTCCTATTTTCAGCCAAGTTAAAGACAGAATCTGGGAAAGAGTTGTATACGAAAGATGTAGAGGATTTCATAATATTTTCAACAATATAAGGATCATCTCCATATGAGTTAAGGAGCTCGAGATATAACTTCTGGAAGTTACTGCACCTTTGCTGAGACATTTTTAGGATGGATATTATGTTTGGTTGTTTTAACTAAGCTTAAAGACAGAACCTAAGAAAGGCTTCTACATGAAAGTTGCAGGGAATTTCATAAGTTTTCTAACGGTATAAGATACAACTCTATTGGATTAACATAATAAGAGTTATACTTGTTTTACTGCGCTGGTGTTTTCATATCACGAGAAGATTTCAGGATAATTGTTTGTTCTCTTGCACCTAAGTTCTTTGGGATGTCAGGAGTTCTCAATGCTAGCTAACTTGTCTGAAAAACATGCAATCTACCTTTCTTGTGCCCTAGTTGACTTTTCATAAGGGGGTAGCCTAATTAAAGAAGTTACATAGAGAAAAATTGGATAATGTTGGATCATAAGTGAAGATCACAAGTGCTTGGTAAATTGGTTTTGATTCAGGATATCATCCAATTTAGAGAATATTAATGGAGATATATGTCATTGCTGATACTTATGGATTGAGAGTTATGGTTATGAGGATCAGATGACACCAAAGGTTACGAAGTTATATGTACATTATGAGAGTGAAACAACTTAGCCGTGATAAAGGTACTGATAATTGGAACTTAGTGATGAAACTAACCTCGGATCAAGAGAATCGGTACAACGGATGTAAAAGACTATGATGTGTAGCGTCCAAAAAGGATAGGAGAACTAGTCCTTAGTGTCCCCCAATCAATTTCATTTTAAGGGGGGTAGCACCTATATCACGGGATGATGCATTTTAAAAACTATCTTGCAGAGATAATTGTCTTCTGAGAGGTTCTATGGATATGATCATCTATCCTTGCTGAGTCACTGACGTTGGTCACTCGATGACAGGGAGTGTAGTGTCCCATGGATCAGGAGCATAATATGACACCTCCCGTGGATATGTTGGAAGATTATGATCATCTGGCTTTTGAAGAAAGATGTTATGAGTAATAGGTATTCTACGGAAAATTTTGTGCACGAGATAAGACTATAAGACATAAGTGTTTATCTTTGGAGTGCAAGTGGTGAAGTTGAAATAGTTATCAGTATCTTTTCTTTTTTCTCTTTTGGAATCCGTACCTCTTCCGAATCTCGAGGACGAGATTCATTTTAAGGGGGGTAGAATTGTAACACCCTAAAATTTTCTCCTTTCAAAGTAGATGTAAATTTAAGTAATTTTGTATTTTTATGATCATAAAAATATAGGAAAAATAATATTTTTATTAAATTAAAATTTATCATAAGATTTAGCAACATTGTTGCGCATATATGCTGGTGCATTCGATTTGATGTAATGTTTGCTTGATGCTTCTTTGTGTGTTGAGAGTGAGCAAAATCTTTAGAATGCGTTTAGTAGGTCGGTCTTCCTTCTGCGACATATCTTTATCTTTTTGTACAATAAAATTCATTGTTTCTTAGCTTAAGCTTTCGTTCAGAGCTTCTCAAATCTTTTTGTTGTAACCCAAATCACTCGTTTTAGTTCGTCAACCATCAAGCAATCTCTATAAACTTCTCAGGAATTTTTATGGCCTTTTCCGTGGAGCATAATCTAATTTTAGATGCTCTAAATTATCTTATCATGATCTCTAAATACCTTATTTGGGTTCCTCTTGTTCCATTATATCTCAGAGAATTTTTCCCAAATTTTCAAAGGTTGCGGATAATTTTTTTTTGGCTCAAATAGTAATTGTAGACTTTTCTAGATATTTTACCCATAAAATTAATTAATTCCAAAAATAATTGATCCTAATTCTAATCTATCTCAAACCAAGTCTTTTGGTTCATTAATTAATGGATCAAGGCCTGTTACCTCCAATAGTCTAGCACGTGCCAGCCTAAAGAAATCCATTGCTTCGTTTTTTTCTATCCTACTCGCAGACATGGGCTTCTGGGCATATTATATATATTTATACACCCATATTAATCGATGCCTAGGGCACTAGAACCTTGTTGCCGCTGCCGTATCGAGGCCGGCGCCGTACGACAACTTTGTCGTCGTCAAGCTATAGATCATCCCGACGAGATCGTCATCTTCATCCACTGATTTCCACCGAGCAAGGTAGATCACATCTGCTCTGTCTTGCCTATCGAATCAACAAGCTAATAAGCTTCTTCACGTACTGAACAAGGATGCCGGCTTGCTGCAGATCACATCCGCGAAGTCCACAAATAAGGGCAGATCGAATGACGCCGCGAACGGCAGGAGTGCCGCCGGCGTCTGCGATTTGTGAACCACCATCATGGGACGTTGTCATCTATTCTACATACAGCCGTCACCACTACAAATTCCGTTAGATCATCGCCCATCTCACCTGATCCAAGCCACCATCTTTGGTATGCATGCAAATCTGCCGATGAGAAGACCATACCGTGGACTTTGCAAGTAGGTTCACGTCGTCCCTCATCTGGACTTTCTATTGATCTCTTTCTCAAATGTCTAACTGTTAGTTCCTTTATCCTTTTGTGTCATGTCACAAGCCATATATGCCAGTTGTTTCCCTAACGTGCTTTGGATCCTACCCATCTGCCGCAGTTGCCGACCATATGTGGCGTCGCCTGCCAATATGCCATAGTTGTGCCGGTCTTGTCTGGTCACCATGGCCATGCTCCAGCCCTTGCCCGAGACGATGAGGAAGCCAGGATTGTCTGCCAGCTGCCAACTGTTCCAACTAGAAAGCAAATTCGACATATTCTTATTCGTGTTCACGTTAGGCACATGCAGGCCAAGCTTCATGCTCTGTACAAGCCAATCAAACTTCTGGGCTGCCAATTCATCTTTGGTCAGTGGAGGTACGTGAGCAGAGATCACGGGGAAAACTACTTAACTTTCTATCCATTCAGTGTCTTTCCGTATGGATACAGATCCTTGTAGTCCAATCTTGGCATCTTTAATCCCAAGTCGTTTATGATCCGTTTTCTTTTGTTGTGTACTTTTGCTAACGTGAGATATATATTAGCAGCTAAGCTGAGCATGCCACGTACTACTAAATTTTAAATTGAATACTAATTTGTTTAATACGCATACGGAAAGCTTTTTCAATTAAAAAAAACATAAGGTTATCTCTTTTATACTAAGTACGTTATATATTTATGTATTGTCTTTTGATATTACCCCTTATTTGTAGCTATATGTGAGATTTGACCTCTAAAACTCAGATATGGTGCATATCTGATTTTGTCCTTAAAATCGGGTATTACATTCATCCCAACCAGCAGCACTCAAACCACGAAGGTCGCAGACTTTTCGAAACTTCTTTTGCCATGTCTTAAGGTGATTCTTAACCTGCTCACCACTGCGCACAATGCCAAATTTCTCTTGGAGAGCCTTTGCACATCCATTGTAGTGAACCATCTTGAAGGTGGATGAAGTCTTGGTGCCATTAACCACTAAATTGGCAAGGTACTCGAGCATGTAGCCTGACCAAGTTGAAGTCCAAGTAGCATGTCCACCGGTCCCTGAACTGCCTTCTGGTTCCATTCTTCTACAAAAATAAACAATGCAATATATGTCCTCAAATATTAATCCTAAAAAATATAACAAATAATGCCAACAAATATTAATCCTCACTTGCTGTCCTCAAATAATAATGCCAACAAGAAGCAATCAATTATTTGTAACAAATATGTCCTCAAATACAATTTCAGCCGTCAAATACAAAGATTACATGGTCCAAACAAATGAAATACAACACAAATTACATTGACCAACACTAGTTTCCATGGCTTAGACGATCTGCCCACATTTGGTCAGCCAAGCCTTCCCTAAAAGCTAGCATAATGGCAGGCATTCTCACTTGCTGTCCCAGCATATGTGGTATGCTGGGTGTCCTCATCGTTGTCACTTGGGACATTGAATTCATCACTCCCATCTTCAATCACCCAATTATGAATAATGCAGCAAGCAACAACAATATCAACTTGAGTTTCATAAGGAAAAAATGTAGAGGCATCGTCAAGAACTTTGAATCTCCTTTTCAGTGCCCCAAATGCTTGCTCAACTATTATTCTCAATGAGCAGTGCCTACGGTTGAACAATTCCTTCTGATTTTGCACCGGATTACTCCCCCATTCATTCAAGTGGTATCGTACACCCCGAAAAGGGGGTAAAAATCCTGGTTTCGCTCCATATCCAGCATCAACTAGATAATATTTACCTATCATATGATGCTTAGTTAGGTTACATCTCAATGAAGACCAAATTTATGTACAAGACATAGGTTAATCTATTACCTTGTGGCACACGAAGGCCACCTTCACGTGATAAAGCATCACGTAAAACTAGTGCACCATGTGTTGTCCCCTCCCATCCGGCCAACACATACGTGAACTTTTGGTCAAAATCTACGGCTGCCAGTACATTTTGAGTACAATGCTTGTATCTACCACGAAAAGCATGCTGCATTTCCTTTGGAATAGTGGCTCTAATATGTGTACCATCAAGTGCTCCTATACAATCCTATGTGATGTACAAAGAAGTCAAGTTTAGGTCAATTAGGTTTGGCAAAAAATATATTTAGAATATGACATAAGGTTGACATTTCCACCTTAAAATATGGATACCACCTGGTGTCTCCTTCAATTTTAGGTGGAGTGTCCAATGAAGGGGGCCTAATATAATCATCTCGTAGCTCACCAATAGCATGAAGGACTTTGTTAAAATAACGACCGACCGTTTCTCCGGATCTACCAAAATTGGTTGCAATTACTCTATTCCTGACATTGTGCCCCACAGTATGCAGAAACATTGCCACTTGCTCCTCAACACACATATGAACGGTATCTTCAAGTAAACCACGATCTCTAAACAACTTACAAAACCTAAAGAAACGTGCTTTGTTCATTCTCAGCATGTTTAAACAAGTTGTGTTATTCCTCCAGATTTTGTCATCGAGGTATTCCATTCTCTTCCTATCCCTTTCATATATTGGTGCATAAGTAATCCCCTCCCTTCTTGCAACCCGTTTTCTTTTCCTAGGCCGAGCAACAATTGCCATGACACACAACAACCAATGTGCAGCAGCAGCAAAAACAAATGCCTTGAGCCTGGTATTCATCTCTACATACAACAGCACAATCAAGATCCATTTCAATGAAAAGTCCTCTTGTGTAAACAGATAATTGTGTACCATATTAAGGGTTAACAATAATAGTTATGAGCAACCATGCATTCAGCTATTTATAGTTCAGCAGAGAAAAGGGTTAACAATCACCATCATGCGGGCAGACAAGAAAAGAACTCAATAGAGATAATTCAGGACTATTAAATTATTCTATAGTCAAACAGCGACAAAATTGCATTTTACGTAAACAGCAACAACAGGATCAAAACAAAAAAAGGCTCAGGTACCTAGAGGTTCGCAAAATGCTTCAGCATATCTATTTCTCTGTTCTTGGAAAATGCTAATTTCAGCTCAGTTTTTCGGAAAATTCTCTGTAATTCTGTCCAAAAGAATGTAATACACTTCACAAAAAGCAGAACAATTAGATTCACACCTAAACATTATTGAGTTATTAATCTCAGCTACTTTGTTTCCCTCTACAAACACTGTGTTTTTTCCTCGACTAGAACATTTTCCATTTTGTTCACAAAAAGTATATATATTATCATATCATTTGCTAGATCCAAAGTCAATCATTGCTGCGGAGGTGAATCCATATTTCCGTACCTGGAAGCGGCGGGGCGGTTCCTCCTGGCGGACCTACAGGCGGCCGACGCGGCGCTTCGGGCGGACCTGCAGGCCGGCGGCGCGACGCTTCGGGCGGACCAGGCAGTCGCGTCTCTTCTAGGCAGACTGGCGGGTGTGGCTCTTCTCGGCGGACAGGCGGGCGCAGCGCTTCGGGCGGACACGGCGGACCGGGCAGGACGCGCGCGGCGGACCAGGCGCGGCCGGCGCGATGGCGAGGCCGGGTGGCGGTGATGGGGATGGGCGGTGTCGGTCGGAGCGGTGGAGTGATGGGAGAGGTGAAGGGATAAGGTGCCAGGCACGTGAACCGTCCCAACCCGAGCGGAGCGGCTCCGTCCGTCGAATTTCGACGGCTCACCCCAACCCGCATATTGAAGGAATATTTTCCTGGAGCCAACCCAACCCGCTCCCAACCTCCATCCAAACAGCCAGAAAACGGGTTCAACCCAGCCGGGTTGGCTCCAGCACCTCAACCAAACACACGGTTATAGTCAGCCACTGCATTTGCTGCACTTTATTATTTGTACCATTGGCGAGACGTGAGCTGTCGAACTTGCACGTGGCCAGCCCGAGTAGCTATTGCGCTCGCACACGGACGACTCCGTAAAGTCCACAGCCTGCATGACACCGGCCGACGCATCGTAGGCCACCGTACGTGCCTCTCAAAGCAGCCCGCACATGGTAGCCGGTCATGCTCGCACATGAATTGCATACTGCATAGTGGTATGGTACAAATATTAATGTCAATCTCGATGTATGTAGCCTTGCGGCTAGCACGCCGTCTAATCTATTGATCCTAAAGTTGCCAAGACATGCCCATAAGGATACGTGGTCTGTACGCCACCACAATTAATCATGGAGAACACTCGATCTTGGCCCAGGCACTATTCGGTCTTGAAAACCACCCGCAAACGGCTCGTAGCCTACTATCTCTTTCGTCGTATTGGTCAGTAACAACCCTGAAGGACGTTGCAGTATATAATATGGCATAGAGACTGTGGCTAACTAGCAAGCTCGCAGCTACACAGACATTGTGGCCTCAGCCTCGAAGATGTTGTATTAGAACAACGCCTCACATGTGCAATGTATCCACTGATTCTAGTCCCTAACTGGCACTTCAACAGCCACAGCATGACTGTCAATTCAGCTTACCACAACAACTACTCGGCCAGCCTGCAGCAGAGCCGTAGCTCATGGCCTGTAATTGTGCCATACTAAGCTAATCTGCATAAGGCCTATGGGCTAGAGGGAACAAAGAGTAGTTCAGCTAAATTGAGATTTTTTTGTCGGACTAGAAAGAACAATATGAATTTTGAAAGAATAAGTGAGGTTCACTGAATAAGCAAATAAGGTTTTAGAAAAACTTAGATTTTTCTGAAGAAAATTATGTATAAGTTTTTTTTCGGTAATACTTTTTCGTCCGTATACATTTTTACGTCTTGTGTTGATATTTTTATGCTCTTTTGAAAGCGTTTATTTATCACACTTTATAAAATTTATACCATGTAATTGTAAGAAGAAAATTTTAAATGATTACATTAGAAACGTGGTATGTGATATATGGGCTCTCTATATCCTGCAGACTTTAGACTCACCACCTTTAAGAAGCTCATATTAATTTATCTAGCATAATGAATTTTTGGGATGAATACATGATTGATATTAATTCTGAAAATTTATATTTATACCATAATCCTGAAAAATGCTAGAATGCTTCTAAGAATATTTTGTATAACCATCCACTATCTTTTTACACCTTGCTACTTGTTTACACGCAGTAAACTTATATGCACATAATAATTCCAGTTATAATAATATATATGCATACCTTCACGAAGAAGGATATCCTAGACTTGCTTTGAATAAAAAAATTATATAGCATGGTCATTGTTAATCCTAGTAGGATATTCTACTACCACTGAAGTGTAGTAGACTCAGGCACTATAGTTCCTCTAAATGAGTATATGGCCACAATAAATCTCAAAGGTCATGTGGTACTCAATGCATGAGAAATTTTCCCATCTATGAGATATATATATGCTGCTCTACAAACAAATACAATGGCCCGAAGCTTTGTATTAAATGTCATAGAAGACATGATGGTAAAAAAAAATAAATTTATTGGCGAATATTCTTGAAGAAATTTCTCTTGTATATAGAATATCAAAGAGCAATATAATACATGAAGTATTTAAATTTATCATCAGAAATTACTCAAATAGAAATTGAGTTATAATTTTCTAGGCAGCATTATGAATCAGGATATATATAACTTGCATATGTTGTACTCCTAGAAGGATCATTATTACATATCACTACTATGAAATAAAGCATGCATGAAGCTGCTAAATGTCAAGCATAGAAGCTAAGACATGCAAGAATGGGTAATGAATTTTTAAGGTTTCTCTAGAAGAAGAACTTAAATTATATGCTTATATATTTATTTGGTCTCTGAAATTACTATCCAGAAGTATTAATGGTGGCAGTGCTTTAAGTTTTAATTCCCGTTGAATTAAGTGGATTATATAAACTCGTAGAAGAGTTAATGGTTATTTTATTAGCTTGAAGACTAATATCAAGCATTTAATATTCTTAGTTGCAATTCTTACTTGCAGTAATATGTGTCAATCTTACATAGAATGAAGTAGAGTTATATGTTTCACATATAAACAATTGCTTATTTTGCCTATGTAAATAAGTTTTACATTATTTTTATCCACAAAGAAGCCTTATTAACCATGAAGGCTATCGTTCTTTGTGCAATACTACCATATAGGTAGAAGGGAGATTGAATTTCCTAGAAGCACATGAATGATTGGACTATACTGGCTTATGAACTGATCTCAAAAGGATCAATTTAGCCAAGAAATTGTATAATCCATAAACTAAGTATTCAATACTTCAGCTAAAAAAAACTAGAAGTTTATGTCCTACCCCAAATATGTTGCTATACATTGAATAGTACACGTGACATGTGTATTTCATGTCACAACTATTGAATACTAGAAGTATGATTAAATTCTATGGAATATTTGAAAAGTTTAATCATAGATGATGCATGAAGCATATTACTACTTGAAGTAATTATGACATGAAAAGGGGGAGGAATTTCAAGTAAAGGCATAAGAAAATGTGGATAATATATATTTAGTAGGCATAGCCTTCCTAAATCTATCTTTAAGTGCATGTATAAGGACTTGAAGTTCTAGTCGTGACATTTCCGGCTATGTTAGTTTTCTCTACATTGCACTAATTTCATGTAAGCCTGTAGCTTTGCATTTTGTTGTTATCTATTATGTTGGATTGAATACCAACATTCCACGTTACACTTGAATGTGTATTACTATGTTGTGCTCCAGTCGAGCTGCAAGTATCTTCACTCCTGCATGGATATTAGCATAGAAGAAGCTAGATTTGTAGCTAGTAGCTACCTTGCACTCCTCCTATAATTAGATTGGCTAGCTAGTACACTATGTCTATATAGTTCCCGTTGAACTAAGAAATATTTTGCTTTTCATGTGTTGCATACATAAGCAATATTTTGGTCTATGGCCAAGCGGCTTAAGATCAGGGGGAGTGAGTTAATCTGAAATTAGCTAAATGGAGAAGTAACCCAATTTGAAGGGATGAATTATTGTGGAATTAAGATGGTGGATAACACTAGATGATTTGGGATTTATTAAGAAAAGGCATTTGAGGAGATTACATTAATGGCAATTAGAAAATCCTTGAAGAAATTCCATGTAAATTTGAATGTTGCGTATTTTATACATTTGAAGTGTATGGTCCATTTTTTTATGTATGAGTACTTGGATCAAATTTTTAGGCTAAAGAATAAATAAGCTAGATAATAAAATAGTTTTATAAACTATGATATGTGCAAATCAGGGGGAGAACATCCATGATTTCGTAGGAATGCTGAACATTCTTAAGTGCACTTTATGAATTCTAGCTCACTGCATATAATGTATAATAACCCCCATATTTAAATATGTGCGTGAATATTTCATATAAATTTTTTTCATAGCATATATGAATGGGCCTCCACTTGTAGTTGGAGATACATGAATTTGAATTATTTTAAGCCCATCATAGGGGATTTCTTTTGAAGTATGCTATTAAAGATCTAAGATTGGCATTAGGGGGAGAGAAAGCCTATGTTGAATGCCAAATATTATTTCCATAGAAGGAATGTTGAATGCCAAATATTATTTCCATAGAAGGAAAATGATCTTAAGGGAAAATATTCCTTGAAGCTTGAAGCGGGAATAGTATCACGCACTAAATCAAACAATAGTTTGACTAATGCTCTTGTGAAGCATTAAGCAGAGCATATGCCAGATATTTTTGATAATGAGAGGAGTAATTTGAAGTTATAAACAAGAAGTTGTGTTTACTAGTAGTAAACTAAATGTGTATACTATGAAGCTAAAATCTACGGGGACGCCTGTGGATTCTAGTTTAGTGTATACTTGTTAAATGAAATAAGAATAAACTCCTCCATTCTCACGAAGAGAATGCCTCGTGAAGAAGGTTAGGCACCTCATGAAGAGGATCATCATGAAGATGAAATCCAACACATTAAGCGCGCGCACCATAGTGTCGGGTATGCAGAACAATAAATTATCTCTGTTTTAGAAAATGACAAAGAGATACGATATTCTCACATTGTGAGAGTATTAGGAGAAAATATAGTTTGTCGATAATGTACCCTCTATAATGACAAATGTTTCTCTTATGAGAACCCGGATCCGGAAAACAAAGTCCATGGCAAAGTCGCTGAAAGCGATTATATCGGGTCAACGAAGGAAGCAATTGAGGTTGAATCTCCTACTAAGAATAATTAAATGTTCTGCAATATCTCTGGCAAATGAAATAAATAAATATGAAATATGCAGTTAGTAAAGTGGATCCTTAAAATCCATATAGTTTCTGAAGAATAGAAATCGCAACATATGGAAATTAAATCTCATACTAAGTATTAAAAAGTCTAAGGTGGAATAATATATTCCTGAATGAATATTGAAGTCTCAAGAAGAGCATGACCTAGAAGGATAGTCATTGAATGACTTTGTAGTGAATAACACTATCTCATTATGTATATCACATAATAAACTCTCATGTAGTAGAGAATATTTCTCATAGAAGAGAAATATTATTCAATAGAAATGAGAACATCCTTAAAGGATTTAATCCATGAAGGATTTTCCAGTTGATTCTTGAAAAACACCATTAGTCCCTGAAGTGAATGTAGACCCGAGAAAAAATAATTGAGGAATTCTGAATACCATGAAGGTATCATCGAAACACTCAGAAAGTGTATATTGTGATTTTCGTACCATAGAAGGTATAAAAATAATGGTGATTTTGGTAATTGAATTATCCCCTAAATACCAAATGCAAGACTGGATTTATTGTTTAGTGGTATAATCAAAATCTCGAAGATTTGTAGAATATATAATTTAAAATCTACTAAACAAGAAATATAAGTTTGATGCACTATCTAGAAGATATTGAATATTGTAAGTTATTTACCCCATAATCCTCTGAAAGGATTTATTATCCTGAAGATAATTTTTATTTGTTTTGCACAACTAATCAGTGGTCATTTATACATAAAGCATATTGCTCTTATTTATACCCATATAATTCATAGAAGAATTATGAGCCAACTTTTTGAAAGATATAGTATTGTGGTACTGCATACCATTAATTAAGCACACATTTGTGAACAGTGTGATTTGAACAATAAAGTTCAAAATTTGGCATTATGAGGGGGAGCATATTTTTATTAAATCTACCTTGAAGATAAACCACTAGAATTACAAAGATCAAGTAGATCATATTTGCTAAAATATTGAAGTTTATGCATAAATCATGAAGATAAATATCTATTCATGAAGAATAGAATATCCTGAATAATACATAACCACGAAGGTTAAATGTTGTACTCTTTTTTTCTATGTGAGTTTTTACTTGAAGGTTTCTCACACAAGGTTTTTAATGAGACAATATGTGCAATACAATTAACGAATGCAATGTACTCTTTTCTCCGAGAACCGTTTTTTCCCATTGGGTTTTCGGATGGAGTTTTTAATGAGGCATGTGCATATCGTGGTAATCGCCGAAGGGGGAGTGTTGTAAAACATACGGACTTGATCCTAGAAGGAAAAGAGAAGGAGGAATCATAATCCTAGTCCGTTTATATGTGGGCTCTTACCAAAACTCTTAGGCCTTGGTAGGACTATATATACGTGGGAGCTCTATGTTGTAATCACCAATATTCAGAGGAATAAAGAATAGTCTCTCTATCTTGTGTCTATTTGTTCTTCTACTTTCATTTACTATGTTGATCACGAGAGACGGAGATGGAAAGGTTCCAACGGCTGCAACATGTTTTATAACAGTTTTCATCCCTAGCCGTGGTATAGGGCTCCGTCGCCCTCTCTCACTCATGTCTGCCCTCTCTGCTAAGATCAAAATATCGCCTATTACATGGAGAATCAGATTAACAGGACATTGTCAAGCAAACACATTATTTTAGAGTTTTCTAAAATTGGGTTACTTAATTGTTAATTCACACAAGTACATTTTTCTGGTGCACTTTTGACTTGTCATCAGGGCAGCGATGACAAGCTTGATTGCATTAATTAGTTGTTAGTGGGCAGCTAGTCTATTTTTTTTTTTTTTTGAAGCTTGGGCGGCTCTACATCCTTCCATTACCATCACCAGATCGCACTAAATCGCGGATCACTTGCACATTTACAGAATCAGGAAGAGGACCGATCCATATGCATGGCTGTTCTGAGTACCAAACTAAACCCAAACTAGCAAGCTCGTGCGCAGACGAGTTAGAGCAACGTGGAATAAGAGAAATAGCTAAACACACAAACTTATTAGCTAACAGGTTTTAGATATCATCCCTGACAATCATCGACAAGGAGCACGATCATGTGCATCAGATGTAATAGCCTCCTTTAGAACACTGAGTCAACCTCCAGCTGCACATGGGAGAGGCCATACAATGTAATTCTGCTGTCTCCAGGACTTTGAGGCAGCTAACTGCTTCCGTGATTAACGCATCACGAAGCTGACCAGCATTTCCTGCGCCGGCCAGCACGTGTTCACCGGTGTAATCTCTAATAATGGAACCCCAGACGCCATTCTTAGTTGTCTGCACAAATGCTCCATCGGTATTGATTTTCAGGACACCTTGGGGAAGTGTGATCTATCTCGGTGTAGTAGCCTAGCAGCCGGTCTGACCTTCACTAATTGTAGGTAATTTCAGCAGCCGCACCATCTCTAGGACTATATCTAGGACTGTGTCTAATCTAATTAACTATGCTAAACAGGTTTTGCCAAGCTAATGAGTAAACACGAATGCGGACTCGAAAACAGAATACATTTTGGCATTCTGCGAAACGGACGATGACTCAGTCTCCGATCCGATCCAATATATATGTATATACAGCCGGAGAGACGATTCCACCACTAGTGCAGGTATTTCTCCATGTGTGTGCGTTGAAGATAGCTTTGCAGGCCTTACTACAGTGCTTCACTCGGATACACACAGAGTTTACACCTTTTAACAGGTAATCATCTGCTGGTGCATCTGAATTTCTCTCCTTAATTATGCGTTACTCTGTATTTCCAGTTTCTTACTCATATATAGCTGCAGTAGTCCTTCCTAATCCTACATTCACAGTGCAGATGCTGGCAGCAACTCATTGCCTGATGTTAGTTTCCCTTCCCTAGCTAAGCAGACCATAGAGGTTGGGAGTTCTTCTGTTTCTGAATCTCAATTCTCCTACGGATTTATGTTCAGATAATTAGGCGCATACTGGCTACATCATAAGTTGACATGGACATGGACGCCAAGAAGCCTTATGCAGTAGCAGTGATCATACAAGTCATATACACGGGAATGTTTGTAATCCTCAAGGCCGCCTTCAATCAGGGGTTCAATACCTTTGTGTTCACCTTCTACAGCCAGGCAGCTGCATGTCTCCTGCTGCTTCCTGTTGCACTTCTTCGTGAAAGGTGAGTAAACTAGTTGCTCATCTGAAGCTGCAGGGGGGCAAGGAAATCAAACACACGATCACCAGCATGGAACTGATCGATTTCCCTTTCTTTCCCTACCTACCTACTCTGAGATTTAACTTTTATCTAATTTGCAGGAGAAATGTGAAGTCCATGTCGTTTAGGTTGCTGTCAAAGCTTTTCTTATGTGCCTTAATTGGGTATGGATATCACGTTGTCATTATATATGATTCTATTGCAGAGATGGGGATTATTAGTTATGCTGCTATATACAGTGATATGTTTTGCTGTTTTGCAGAAATACGTTTAGCATAAATGTTTTGAATGTAGCACTCAGGTACACATCAGCAACCGTCCAATCAGCAATAAGCAATGCCAAACCTGTTGCTACCTTCTGCTTGGCCTTGCTATTAAGGTACGTACACTGCTACAAGAATACCCATCAGCACAGTTTAAGTTACCGCGTTGGCAAATTATTAGCTAGTAGAGGATCAAAGAAATATATATATATATATATATATATATATATATATATATATATATATATATATATATGTGTGTGTGTGTGTGTGTGTGTGTGATGTGACTATGTGAGTGGTGGATTTGTAACTGCATGGGTGCGCATCGCAGGATGGAGGTGGTAAAGCTGAGGAGCCAGCATGGCATAGCCAAGGTGACTGGCGTTGCCCTGTGCCTTGCCGGAGTTTTCGTCATCGCCTTCTTTACCGGGCCGGCCTTAAGCCCTGTAAACCATCACCGGGCATTCCACAACACCGGTTTCGCTTCATCCCATCCGAGGAGTCGGGAGACATGGATCAAAGGGACGTTCCTGAAGCTCCTCGGCGACACGGCATGGTCTCTGTGGATCATCTTTCAGGTCTGTTAATGAGGCTCATGGACAAGATCATCAGTGCTAGCCGCTACGACTATGAGCTCCAAGAGCATATGTGAAATTACCATGTAGTATATATGTATATTACAAATTTGACTTGACTCCGTTGTATGCATGCAGGCAGCGCTGGTGAAGGAGTACCCGAACAAGATGCTTGTGACTGTGACACAGGGCGTCTTCAGCACACTGCAGTGTTTCGTTGTGGCAGCCGTGGCCGAGCGCGACATGTCCAAGTGGAAGCTTGGGCTAGACATGAGCCTGCTCGCCGTCGTATACAATGTATGATGCCACCTAGTTAATCTCAGTTGCAACAAATGCTCTGCTTGCTTATTCTTTTGTTTGGGTCAACAAATTGAACTATATATATGGATGGCTCATGGATCAGGGATTTGTAGTTAATGGGGTGTGCTTCTACCTGCAAGTATGGTGCATGGAGATGAAGGGTCCCGTCTTCCTTGCTATCTGGTTCCCACTTTGCTTGCTCCTCACAATGTTCTCCTCCTCCTTCTTTCTTGGGGAGATTATTCACCTTGGAAGGTAATTAATTAGAAAAGGTTTTATTTGACGGATGTTTCATGAACGAGTTATACATGAAACAATCAATAGTATAATAACATTTATTTGTTCTCTTTTTTTTTCTCCTTGTTACTATTATGTGCAGCATTTTGGGCGGAATCCTTCTGACCGGAGGACTTTACAGTGTTCTGTGGGCTAAAAGCAAGGAGAACATGACTGAACCATGCAGTGAAGCGAATGCAACGGACAGCGCTCAAGACGCGAAAGAAGAGAAGACGCCTGATGAGGAGAATCTAAATAACTGTAAGGGAGAGAACGCAGAGAAAGTATCATCAGATTATGCTGTTGAACGAGTGTGATCGATTGCATCATGTAATC